>NW_019154224.1:38731-39287 GCF_002288905.1 Enhydra lutris kenyoni | reverse complement strand
TTTTATGTATTTATTTGTCAGAGAGAGAGAGAGGGAGAGAGAGCAAGCACAGGCAGACAGAATGGCAGGCAGAGGCAGAGGGAGAAGCAGGCTCCCTGCTGAGCAAGGAGCCCGATGTGGGACTTGATCCCAGGATACTGGGATCATGACCTGAGCCGAAGGCAGCTGCTCAACCAACTGAGACACCCAGGCGTCCCTAATTCTGATTTTTAATCATCAACAGTATGGCTTATTCTCTCATTATTACTCCAATAAAACATAAAAGGATTGAGGTATGACATTTATAAATACAGATTTATTTTATCACTAGATCTACTGTACACTCATAAATTGGTCCTAAAAATTGTCTTATTATTAAGACAATTTCTGAGTCAATTTACTCACCTTGGTGCAAACTCATCAATTGTCAGACCAGCTTGGAGTCCAGTTCTACAATATTCCAACCCATCAGCTATAGTATAGGCCAGTTCCAGAATGGCATCAGCCCCTGCCTCCTGCATATGGTATCCACTAATTGAAATTGAATTAAATTTTGGCATGTGCTACATAAAATATT